>NC_062967.1:51107099-51145112 GCF_023119035.1 Salvia hispanica
TATCCCAATATTTCTTACAGTTTTTAGATAGGGAAGGATTGTAACATCCTTAACTCAAACATACATAATATTTATCTTCATCTTAGAGCATCTCCGGTGGCGGACTTCCCACTAGGACTTCCCACAAAAACTTCCTGCCATGTCATCACTAGGACTTCCCATTCTACTGCCACATCACTAGGACTTCTCCTGCACTAGGACTTCCCACTAAGACTTCCACTAGGACTTCCCGCAATTAAATTCACAATTATTCAATTTACGGAATTAAATGAAGTTCAACGAGCCGTATTTATAGAGTTAAAAAAAATTGAATTTTAACTCGGACGTCCGGTCGGACGTCGCGCGGATATCTGACGTCCTCACGGGACGTCCGTGTCCGACCTTTTCCTTCACAATGGCGGACGTCCGACCGGGACGTCCGCCGGTGAAGAGGCTCTTACACAATTTATTATTTTTAGTAGAGAAACATGAAGGATTGTTTTAAACATATTTTTCAAAAATGTCAACACTTAATATAGTCTCTTTGTCATTGTCCAAATAATTGTGTTTGTCTTAATTTCATTTTAAATATGTTTGATTTAATGTCTTTAGGTGTAACATGAATTGAGAAGTATATATTTATTGATTTTTTTTATTATATAGTAGTATATTTTTCTATTTTAAATCTTATATAATTATATTGTTTCTTATTTTAATTAATCGATTAACAATTTAAAATCGTATGACAAAAATATATTCCGTCGCGCATTGCACGTGGATTAACACTAGTTTACATAACATGCAAGTATGATTAGTATTGATGGACAAACAGAGAAAAAACTATGTGATAGATTATAACATATGGAGAAAATACTTTCTTAACTTGTATGTGAAAAAGAAGAAATAGTTCAAATATCTTAGTAATTAACTTCTTACTCCTAATTAAGGAAATAGTTAAATATTCAATTTTTTTTTTCTTTTATTACTATAATTCATCAAACAATTATTTCTCTTTTTATCCATATTTTCAGTTTTAAAATACTAAGAGTGCATGCAATTTTGAACAGTGTCAATTTTAAAGTGGTAACCATGGAATGGATGAACTACTGTATATACTGGAGGCGCTAAGTTTGGTGTTCGTAAAGAAACTTTAGTGGAGACGACTGTAACTAAAAAATTCTAAGCCGTGTGTATACGATACATTATAAAGTCATACTACCTCCGTCCACGAAAATTTATCCCATTTTTCCATTTCCGTCCGTCCTCTAAAATTTAGCCCATTTCATTTTTACCATTTTTGGTAGTGGACCTCATATTCCACTAACTCATTCCTACTCACATTTTATTATAAAACTAATACTTTAAAAGTAGGACCCACAATCCACTAACTTTTTCAACTCACTTTCCATTACATTTCTTAAAACCCGTGCCCGGTCAAACCGGAACGAATTTTCGTGGACGGAGGTAGTATATAAAAAAAATTATAGTATTAATAAATTGTAATTTAGTTGGTAAAATTATAAGAGATCGAGCCATTATGGATATATAAATTGAGCAAAATACTAGGGAACAAACATGTCTTTGTGCTAATTGAGCAGAAATAAACAAATTAACTTGCTTCCAGTTATATTGACTTATTAATATTATTGTGATTTTGGAAAAGTGATAATTTAATGATATAGTAACTAATTCAAAAAGTGTAAACATCAGAATAATTGAAACTTATGATTCAAACTCTTTATAGTACTATGAAAATTATGAATCAAACTCTTTCTCATGTAGAAGTTGATCATACTGAATGAATGTAATTTCTATTTGTAATCAAACTCTTTAAGTACAAGTTGATCATATTCATAATTTATGGACTTATTAACGTGATCATACTAGTTTATGTAATATAGTACAAACTAACAAATTACTGAAAATTCTTTTAATTTGACACAATTTCCCCTTTTTGAAATACTCCACATCCCACGAAGTTCCTATCTCATATAACATGTAATACAGCCGAGTGATCGGTGTACAAAAAAGCAAAGCAAACTAAAATAAAAAAAAAATACTACTAATACTCATGATGAGATGTAAAATTAATAGACAATAAGAAAAGTTAAATATCCTTATTCAAAGAATAATTATTTAACTGGAAAAGGGGCTTGCTTAAAGTAGACTCATCAACGTAGACGTTACCGATGCACCAAAAAAAAAATATTAGTAGTAACAAATAGTAGTATTTGGTTGGAGGAGTGTAGAACTATTTTATTAGCAATCACGTGAATACAAATGCCGCCCAATTAATACTACACCTTTGTAAGGTGAATTTAAAGTTGATGATATTCCAATGCATCACGCTTGGACTAGGTACATATTATGAAATTCAAATGAAAATAAAATCATAACTAGCAATGTGATATCGTTACTCAATTTTTCTTTTGTGGATATAGAAGCAAAACATTTAAACTATCTAGGACAGTGAACAGAAGTTCAATAAAGAGTGATACTAAATGGCCACATTATTACCAGCTATAATATTAAAAAATTATTAAAATATTGTATAGTTAATGCCAAATCATTGAAATTTAGGCATCTAGAAAGTAACAACTTTTTAAAGACTAATATACCCTCAAATATAAAATAATTATACTACTCATGTAGAATGTCTATTTAGTAAGTATAATAGTAGCAGCACCTATTTATCCAGCCAATAATACCAATTACGACAATTTGGACATCAAATTCCATTCTCCATTTTTTATTTGGTGGGAAAATTTATATATCCAACTCTAAGGCATGATGAAAAAAATACTTTCTCCTAGTTATTTCTCAATGCTGGCATTTGAAAAACATTGAACCATACACTTTAGTTATGTAATTTAATTATTTTATCAGTTTGTTATTATACTAATCTTTAATTATTATAAAATTATTTTGTAATCAAACATGTACTTATTTGTAATCAAACACATATTTTAATAATTCAAAATGAGGTACTAAATATTATTCAAATTATTTCACATGTACTGTATAATTAATGTTGAAGTCATCATAAATATGCTCCTAATATTTCAATTCTATTACCATTGATTGTTTATGTTTAGCTTCACCTTCACCTGCACTTGTTTAAACTAATTTAAATTATAAAATAACTTGCTAATAAAATACATATAAATATAACAGTATATTGATATAAAAACGATTCAATTCTAATTATTCTAGTTATAATATAATATTAATAATTTGTCAAAATAATTCAGATTTAATTATTTACAATTTTTAAAATTTTATAACTAATCGTAAATATAAAATATAATTAACCTTGGTATTTGGTGTATGACTGGAGATGATCTAAAAGTTTAAAAACCATAAGAAATATAAGTTATAATTTTATAGTTCAAAAATCACAGGTATAAAAAATGATATATGAATAAATTTAAAAATATTTTGAAAATAAATAAATTGTGGGAGTATCAAATAATATGATTAATAATTTCTTAAGTTTGAGACATTATATTATAAATATTATAAAGTGTGACATAATAAACTTCTACAAAATTGCAAGGAAGTCTTATTCTTATAAACAAATTCTCAATTTTAAGTACTTCTTCCGTCCCACAAAATTATACAATCTTTCCTTTTTAGTCTGTATAAAAAACTCTTTTTTTTCTAAAGAGGTGGGATTCAATCTCCACTAACTGTTAATTATTACCTAAAAATTTAATTTTAACTAATTATTGGTTTAAAATACATTTAATCATAATATTTAAATAACTTATAAATATCAGAATTAAGAAAAATAATACTCAAAGAAGAATATTTCAATATTAAAAATATAATATCATATTTTGATATTATCAATTAATTAATTATATATACATATTATTGTAATATTATTTCATAAATAAATATAATTATTATATATATACTGATTAGTGTATATATTGTAGTATTATGTCACAATATACTTACTAGATATATATTCTAAGTACTATACATTCATATGTTGTTTTGTGTTATATTCATTTATTAAGTTATAGAAAAAAAATATAATTGGGACAAGATGAATTTTGATTTTTAAGCAAATTATTGGAGTGCAAAATTAATGAGTCCTTAATTTTTACCAATTATATCCTTCTTTCACTCAATTATTTTTTTATTATTACTCCTATCTTATTAAGTCAATCGATTTTCAATTCAATTTTATAATTAGTTTCATAATTTTGAAATTTAAATAAATTTTATATTTAATTGAATAATTTGATATTCAAATGGTGGATCCATACCTAGTTGAAATAATTGGATTTTTTATTGATTTTATATTGAATTGGTAATTTCAATTAACCTTAAATTTGTTTGAAAAAATACAAAATTTTAAAAATTAAATCAAAAACACTATTATTAAGATTATATACTAAAGTATAATATAAATAGAAATAAAGTAGCAGCAGTAAAAAAAGTTGAGTGGCAAAATACATCAAAAAAAAGAATGGAACAAGTGATTTATAAAGAAAGGTTAATATTGTCAACTAAATTAAGCATTAAATGAAACAATTATTTTATTAATATCTAAAAACACCAATATTTACTAAAATGCCATTTATGGCCAACCACATTATGGTCACATAGACTTACCCTTCAATAAAACAACTAGCAAACCTCTGATATAAACACCAAAAATATTTAAGAGACAAAACAACACTCCACACACTATTAAGATCTACCTAGACCGGGGGCACCCTGAGAAATCAAAACAAAGGAAACATACCCGTGAGGACACGCTTGCCATACTCGACCCATCTAAGAGTGTGTTGCAGCAGATTTCGAGAAAGACTGGGGATCTAAATTCAGATTCTGCTTCTTCCCCTTATGTTATGATTCTCGGTTCTAGCCGTTCTCTTACGTCTTTCAAATTTTCAACCATTTGTCCTGGTGGAAAGGAAAGTTTGGGCTCCACCCATGTATCCAAGTGCCCAAGCACCACAATAACCTTTTTCTCCGATCTCTCAGTTCGTTTTAAAACCTTGGAATGTGATCTATTTTATTATATTCCAAGTAGATCAAGATATTACATAAATCATGAACTTCTTAAAGAGTGTGCTTTAAGTATAAGAGAAAGCAATCCAATGGTTGGAATGGTAGACAAGCTCACGTATCAAATATATATAAATGTTACACACTATATTTAGTTTGTTAATATACTTCTCTTAAATTTGGCTTGTTCCAACATTAACTAAATTCTGGTTTTGAGATCGACTCTAAAAATACACTTCGATCATAAAATTGAAATCAATTACTCTACTTCATTATAACATAGATGTATCATGTATGTCATTGTTACATTGAAATTAGTAGACATTGTTTCATACAAATTTCTTAACATTAGTTTTGATATATGGAACGTTGGAAAATAATTTGTTATAAGAGACTAGATGGGAACCAATGTTTTTGAAATATTTTAAGTTGACAATTGTGATTTGAAATGCATTGCAGAAACTTTTCATTTTCAAGTTTATGAATGATTTCGATCTGAATCCACAAATATAGTTGAATTTGGGAGGGGGCAAAATTTGTTGTCTCTTGTCTGTTGTCTATTTCTATTGTCATCTGTCATTTACTATTTGGACCACTCCATCGACAACACATGCCAACTTTAAAAGTTCAAGTTTTAGTCAATTGGGCCAAGTCCATTTCTTACCTATCTACTCTAGTTTTTGTATATTTTTATTTTGTAATTCTGTCTCTTCACAAAAGAGCTATCTACATTATGATGCGTATGATACACAAAAAAAAGATTACGAATGTAGATGATACTATCATACATAGTTAATATTTGATCATAATTTCGAATAGATAAGATAAAGAAGAATTTTAATTTTGATTATGAGAAGACGAATAAAATGTATCCATACATATAATTAATTACTAAATTATGTTTATAAATTTTAGTAATGAAGTTATAGATAAGAACATTTATCGTGTTTATGTGGACACTTCAAATGGGCGACACATGTAGAGCAACTGTTTTTTGAAATCATATCAACTAAATTGATTTAATTTTTTTAATATAAAATAAAATATATAATTGTTGTATTCTATTTCATTACCTGCTTTTTCACTTTTTATTTTTCCTTCTTTATATTTTTATTTTTTATTTTGGTTCAAATTAGTTGGAACGGAGGAAGTATTATATAATATCCTAGGTCATTATAAACGCATCAAATTCTATACAAACACACTTTTTTTTTTTGGATTTGATCACATGTGTTTAGATCCCGTGGTTGGCAAAATCAGATTAATCGAGTTCTACCGAATTTGCAGAATAATGCCGAAAATCTCCTAATGAGTGTTGAGGTTTGAACTCATAACCTTAACGTTACCGCATCTTTGCACTGCCAACTATACTATTATAGTTGGTATGGAAACATACACTTTGATAATATAGTAAATAAGTACAAGTGATTTTTTTATTGTTCTAACAAAATGTTTGCAGAGCACATGATGATGATATTAGAGAAATAACAAAAGTAAATATGTAATAAATAGGACAACCAAGCAAGGGAAAAAAGCCATTATACATGTAAAGTCACTATCTTAAATATGGTTGGGTTGGGCCAATGGTCCCAAAGGTTTGCACTTGAGAATGAAGCCTTGATTGACGGCCTGCTTTTTGCCCCCCTTATCTTCACACTTTCACTAAATGCAAGGCCGTATCACACTTCCACATTGTGGGCCCACTCTAATTTCTTATCGCACTACCAATTTACCAATCCCTCGCTAAAACCCTAAAAATCGGCTTGTAACATGTTTACCGATGACGATTAAGTGCGCGTCGATAAGCTAACTGTGCGTTGGTTTTGGCGGGAAAAATTGCTATTGAGTTTTTACTGACAAACTACGGGGAAATTGAAATTTATTACTCGCTCTGTTGCATTCTTTGTTAATAGAGTCATTTTTTTTTATTTCATAATATTTTGAGATAATTGAGTTATTTCTATTTTAGCTTTCTTGTTTAAACATTATTGTTTCTTTATATTTCTTATTTTATTCTCTTTTCATTCAATATATTGAACTTCTCTTTCTTAATTTTTGTGTGAAAAAAAAAGAAATGAATGCAATTACTGGAACTGCGTGCAATTTTTTCTCGGCCCAAAGCCCAAATTCCTTCATTTTTAAGCTGTTGGGACCGTTTTACATTTAGAATTGTTTTCGGCAATGTCATTAATATAATTGTAATATTTATTCAGTATATTACAACAAGAGAAAAAGACCTATCGGTGAATGTGGAGCCTCCCAACATGGGAAATTTTGTTGTAAATTTGATTCATAAAAATATAATGAAACAATATTGGATATTGAGCTTTACATAAAATATTTTTTAAACAATAAAAATTTAACTATAACTAATAATTAATTATTCATGTCTCAATTTGCTTGCTTCATATTCATATCTCAAAGAATAAATACATATCAATAATTTAGTATAGTTACATTAATTTAACAAAAAAGTAAATCAATTTAATTAAACAACAAATAGTACTTTAGTGGTGTATGTTATCAATTAATATAATGGTGACATAGTTTGTTAAACAATTTATAAACAATAATAATGAACTTATAAGATTAAATTAATGAGTTTTTGGAATATTTGCAAAATCATGATAGCACCTCTAATTATGTCCAAAATCGCAGTTGGGCCCACTGTCCTCATCTCACATAGTCCCTACTTGCAATCAAACAAAATTCCCCAAAATTTCCCACTGTCAGTGGTCACGAAAGTGATGGAAATATACAGATTTAATTTTGTTACACGAATACTGGCCCATGCCTATTGAATCCTCTTACATGCATATACTTGTACTAACATTTATGTGCAATCTCCTCAATAGTCAAAATACTCCATGTATCCCCCAAAAAAATGTCCATTTTTTGAAATTTGTCTGTCCACCCAAATTAGTGCATTAATATTTTTGGAAACTTATTCACTATATATTACTCCTACATTACTAATTATATGAGTATTATTATCTGCTAATACTATTTTAATTTATTTTTTCTTTTTCTTTTTTATATTTTATTAATTTTATATTAAAATTATTGTCATCCTTAATATTTCTAATTTTAAGGGACAAACGAATGTTATTCAACGCGGTCCGACCAGGAGAGAGAAAAAATAAATAAAGTGAAAGAAAGGATTGGGTCAATCTAACAATGAATTTAATTGGAGAAATGGGCTGAATATTTTGTAACATTTAAGAATATGGGTTTGTGTTGGGCCGAAAAAATTACAAAAGAAGATGGGTTTGTGTTGGGCTGTAGATTATAAAAAAAGGAGAGAGAATAAGGAGTTGGGCCAAATTTGAATATTAGTAATTGTTTTCTAAGAATTTAAAACCATAATAAATTGATAATAAGTAAATATATAGTCCGATAAATATTATAATTGTTACAAATGAATACTTCCTCGAGTCCCATGAAATTACTGTTTAATTGTTTTAAAAATGTTCCAAATTTAGATTTAAAAAAAATATTCAACTGTCTTAAAAGTTTCATCTACTAATATAGCATTATTTAATGTATTTCAAAATATGGCAAACTAGAACAATTACATATGAATTACATTTTCCGCAAAACATTAAATGTATTCTATTATTCTATATATGTGAGAAACACTGAAAATCGACTATATTGATGTGACAGAGGGGCTAACGTTCATTCTCGATTTTCAGTATCTATTCTCTCTCCGTTCCAATAAAGCTGAAACATTTTTTTCGGACACGGAGATTAAGAAATTATATTAAATAGATTAAATAAAAATACAATAAAATAGAATAGAAAATAAAGTAATAGAGATAAGAGAGAGTGAAATATGAGTTTAAATTAAATAAGAGAAAATAAAATAGTAATGATGATTAAATGCAATGTTTTATATATATGTCTTAAAGAAACATAGGTTAATCTAAAACAGAATACGACTTAAATAACCTTGGAAATTGAGACGAGAAGTAAGAAATAGGTGTAGCTAGTTAGTTGCCATAAGCCGTTTAATTAATTATATGCAAAGAGACAGAAACCTAAAACTGCCTTCGGAGGCATGAAGGGTTGCCTTAATTGTTAATACCACTACTATTTTTATAGTTACATGTGCTAACATGTTGCACTTTTCCCAACTGCCAAACATTATTTTAAGCTATATAAAAACTACATTAAGTGTATTTTATACTATCGTTAATATAGTAGTACAAAATGATAATACTGTATTATACCGCTTAATTTGTACAGCTATTGTTTTTACAAGTTAAAGCAGGCACTGATTCAAAGCCACAGACTGTCCAATAAAAGATTATTCCTTCTTTTAAATTAATTTCAAAAGGACAATGCTTAATTTTTTTAGTATCATATTCTATTATAATTTGTTTTTATACGGGTAATAAATTGTGAAAAAGTTTGATTGGCAGACCAAATTAATTTGAACGACATGAATATTTTTCGTAGATAGAGAAAGTATATCATAACGACGATCACAAAAAATCAGGCTGGATTTGTGCGCGGACCTATAAACCCTTTAACCTAAACAAGCAAGCACATACAATTAACTAAATGCTGAATAATATGTAAAAACTAATTAAATTCATACAATTTGATCATCTTCATTGTGATGTGACGACACTCTAACACGTGAAAAATACAACTTTTACGTACCAATTTAATATAAAACTATAATTAAACTGATGGGTAAACGAATTATTCGAATAACAACAAATAATATACCTTAGTAGTACTAATTAATTATGGAGTTAAGCAGGAGAATTGGAGAATAAAAAGAGGATCTCCGTAGCTTATGGAGGCGACTCACATGCGAAGTATTTTTAAATTAGTATTAATATGTTTTTAATATTAATGGATGGACCCCAAATGAGTTTGCTTTTTGTACGGCAATGATATTGTTTTATGTTTGAATGGGTTGAAAGATTTCATCAGATCTCCAACTTTTTCTCCGACCAACTACTTATGGTCAGTCAATTCTCATAACCTTTAATCTTTAGGCTTTTCACTATTATTAATTTATTTCAACCGATGAAAAAGGTTTCTTGATTAAGACCAAAGTAATATAGTACTTCGTACTAGCATTCTTAATCATAAATAATTTATTAACAATTTCTTAAAACCCGTATCAAATTAAATGAGATTATAAATGATGGACGGAGAGAGCGGAGGGGGCGTAAAGGTGGACTCACGAATATTTGATTTTAAGAGGAAAACATGTACTTTAAATATTAAATTGAGTGATTGTAATAGTTGAAACAAAAAGCATATTTTGAGGTGTATGTATTCTATTTTTAAGTGTTATGAGAATAAACGAATTTTTGTTATATTATTTTATTTTTTAATTAAATTAAATAAGATAGTCCATGATCATTTAAGATTTTTTTTATTGAGACTCCTTATAAAAAATAATTATAGGGAATTAGATTATCTACAGTGGACGGTTACAATATCTAGTACTCCATTAAGTATATTTTCAATCATAATAAATAGTTTTACACAACTGTAGCAAGAAAATTCTAATATGTAGGAAAAATATAAGAGTGAATTTTTTACAAAATCGCCTAATGTTTCCTCTGATACAACTAAAGGGAATAGATCAATGAAGTATAAATTCCAACACCCTAGAATATATCGAGATGTTGTAGACCAATTTTACGCATTCAATTTAATATTTCTAGGGTCAAATTGTAAGCTGAGTAACAAAGGATAAAACCCAAATCATGTTTACTAATAATAGCGGAAAATAGCTTTGATTAGCAATTCAAAGATATTTTGTACTCTTATTGCAGTACCCGCCCGCTATTAAGTAATCGTCTGATGCAACTTTGTATTATTATTTTTGTTTTTGGTAATTGCAAAGCCACTGATTTATAGGTATCTTAATGGATGAGAGCACTGATTTGTAGGATGTGACACTTAGCCCAAAAATTTAAAACTATTCCATACTAATGGATGAGAGCACTGATTTATAGGCATCTCAATGTATGGGACAGTTGATCCAATGATTTAAAACTACTGCATACCCAAAGACATGGATTGATCACCTGACCATTTGGTTAAGGATGAAAGAGTCTCATGTCACTCGACCACATTCATTGGAGAGACTTAGTCCACTTTTTATGTCCCATAATAGCAAATTTCTATTTCCGATAACTTTATTTTTTAATAAGGTGGAACTCATTCTCTATTAAAATACCCCAATTACTTTATTTTTCTACTTTTATTTTACTTTACCAATTTTACATCAAAATTCAAAATACATATTATTCTAAAATTTCTATTTTTATAGAACAGGGTGGATATATTATTTAAGCGTAGCTAAAAATAAGTACATGTACCGAATCACAAAGTAATAATTACTATTCCCTCTCTCCCATAGTAAATGATGAATAAAATCAACTATTGATATGAGAAATTAATAACAAAAGAACATATGAGTTTAGCTACTCCTAAATCACAATTCTAAATCTTTTTACAAAAGAGACAGGTAAAAAAACGAAAGTAATTATACACAGCACAAAGCAACAACTAGACCATTGACTTGTGTCATTTGTTGGTTTGACTTTGATCTTCGAATCTTGAGTACTTGACCTCTTTTTAGCCATTTTACTATGAAAACTTTGGAAACAGGTTATACAATCAATTGATAGAAATATAGACGAAAGCTTGCTTAATTCGTCTAATTAACCCATAAAGTCATGTAAATTCCATCTTTGTAAACAGCCCTCTAATGTACCTTTTTTTTTTCTTCTCCTATAAGTTCCTATTAGACTTAAATAATGTTGTCTATTCTCATTGCATCCATATTGGATAATTTTCCACACAATTTTATTATAAAAGTTGATAAAGTATAATAAAAATATAAAGAACAGTTGGTTATAGTAGTGTTAATGAGAAATGATCGCAACTAATTTTTATGGACAATCCATGGAAAAAATGAATATTGATCATGGAATTAGTAGCGGATGTACATGAGTACAAGAGGTAAATCCGTGTCCAAAAATTATTCATTTAATATTCATCTTTTAACATTGATAAGTTAATGGCCAGCGGTAGATTCTATGCAACTTAATGAAGGGGTCATAGTTAATTCATTCATAAAATTACTTTGGTGCATTTGTTTTGTTGTCATTCGAGTTTTTATATATATTGCATTTAAAACTCCTAATTCAACTAATAGTCTCTCCTGTAAAATAATTTTTTATTGTTTGTATTTTAATTTTTTTTCTCAGTTATTTTGCAAAACATGTTAATTATTATCTTCTCCTTTTTAATAAAATATGTGAAATTTAATATTGTTAGAAATATTTTACACTATTTCATGATTTTTATTTTTACATTTTTCTTATCTTGAATGTTATTTTAGTCAATTTAGTATTAAATAAGACATCATCTTAATATCTCTTGCATTAAACTTTTTCTCTTATCTCTTATTATCTCTACACAAATTTGCATTCTCTCTCTTTTTTTTTTCTCAATTTAGTAGTATTAAATGAGACATCATCTTAATATCTCTTGCATTAAATTTTTTCTCTTATCTCTTATTATCTCTACACAAATTTGCATTCTCTCTTTTCTTTCTCAATTTAGTATTAAATGAGACATCATCTTAATATCTCTTGCATTAAATTTTTTCTCTTATCTCTTATTATCTCTACACAAGTTTGCATTCTCTCTTTTCTTTCTATCTCCCTTACACACACACGAAATATATTTCGTTCCATTAGTGTTGAGTTGTGATCGTCCAATTACGTTTGAGTTATTTTTTTTTATTTTCGGATTATTTGTAAAATATTTTAATTGTCTTTCCCATGCATTCAAATTTTTTCATCTTTTTCTGTTTTTGGAGTACATTTTAATTTTTTAAAAACATTTGGAACTGTATTAAATACTTATAGAAATATACTTTTTCATATAATACATACACTAAAAATCTAATACTTCGTTTTCTTATATACAACAAAATTCTTTAACGATAAAATAAAGACATAAATGTGGTTGAGAAAACATAGTAGTAGTAGTACTAAAGAGAAGATAAAAGGCCAGTCGGATTTTACAACATGAATTCACTAATAATATATCACACTCGAAACGAAAATCATAGATCCGCTACTGCATGGACCGAGGGGTATTAAAATTCATATCATTCATACATGACACTCCTTGTGGCCAAAGTGAGCACAAGAAGTAATTGTGTCGTTATTACACGGATCGAAAACATAAAGACAATTGAAATGTAAAAAAGATAACAATAACAACATGACTAGTCATGCTTCGAGTGTCCAATTCCCGGGCTACGTCCGGGAGTGGTTGGTCGAAAGGTATCAACGTAACCTCCATCATCAACGGTAACTCTACTATCTCTCTCAGATGGGCTTTGCACACTCTCATTGCCCCTCCCTTCAGCCGCCAAAACTCGTGCTTGGCTACCAAGAACTTGGTTTGATAGGAGAACAATGAGGAACATTGCTACCAAAAAACAAGAAGGGCTAGTTTTGGTTGCCATGGCTAGAAGAGAGAGGATGAGAAGCTAGCTAACGTTTGAATTTGTGTGTGAAGATAACTTCATGAAGATGGGGTATTTATAGTGAAAAAAGTTGAAGAGTGCATGTGATGGAGATTCCTTTGTATAAATGCAATTTGCAAAAAATTATTAAAGAATTAAACTTACACTGCTAGCATGCTCTCGGCCCAAAATAGTATTTTTACTTAATCTTTTTTTTTTCTATTAGAACTCACGAGTTTGGAATCTTAAATCACTTCGTATTTTCCTAATTTGTTATCGTTCTAGTATTAAACGAGACAAAAGAAAAGGTTACAAAATAGAACTAAAACGGTACAAGACAGGGTGCGTTATAATGTTAACTTTTCTTAACTTGCTAACTCATCAACACAGTGTATTAAAAATGTCAATACGATCACATTAAAATATCAACACAGTGCATTAAAATATCAACTAAGTTTATGCTGACATTCACTGTCATCGTATTAATATTTTTAATACACTGCATTGATGAGTTAGCAGAGTTAACAACTTAAGAAAGTTAGCAACAGATTACACCTCGTACAAATATATATAGAAAACTCAATACTTGAAAAATAAATTGAAAATTTGTCTAAAACTTGAAAAGGTTCTATTTTAGGGTCAAGGTTATCTCAATATTTGAAAATGTATTTCTTTCTCAATGTTTTCCACATGAGATAGGAAGAAAAAGAAAAAGAAAACACAGAAAAGAAAAAGTGGAGAACAACAATAAATTTGTCATGCCAAAAATAAAAATGTAGATAGTAGGCTTGCTTCCACATTTATTGTGAAACAATAGAAAAACATGACACAATCAATTAGACTTCTCTTTGTGCATGCAACAAAAATAACCCACTCATCTCTGTCTTCTGTATGTTGGCTATCAAAAATAATTATCATCCTATTGATATGATACAGTGATGTCCAATCTTAGTTTTGTACAAATTCTTACAAGACACGCACCTACGCAAGTTCAAATTCATTCATTAGAAAAAAATCATTCCTATGTTTTTAGTGAGAGGATCACGTGTACGTCAATAAGTTTTATGTTGATTTGATGATACATTATTATTAAATTCAATCTCTTTATTATGATCTTTGCCATACCTCTTACTCTTTATTGAAATGCGAATCAAGCGTCAATGCTAAAATTGTCAAAAAGTATTTTAAAAAATCTCAAAATTATCATATAGTACTAATATTATTGTCAACTTAAGTACTCAAAATAACGTCCACTTACTAAGAACAAAACTAACAATCAATTGCGTTTTGGCTAGATTAGCGAGTAAATCATCATTCTAATTAATCATATTAATGAGTTGATTATTGTTCTAACTAAAATAATAAAAAAAATACTTCACTACCTAAAAATAATTAATTAGGTTAAAATAATTAATTAGAATGTATTTAACTAACTAATTAATTAAAATGAAATGCAATTGACTGTTACATTTTGACGAAACTAGTAATTGTAAATCAAAACATACTCTTTGGAACTTAAAACTAAAATTCTTAAATGTATATGACATAATTTTCAAACTAACACTGTTAAATGTATATGACAAAATTTTCGAACTAACACTGCTAAACGTAGGGCTGGGGAAAAATACCGAAAAAATGATATATCGCTCGTATCGTATTGAAAAATATCGAAAAATTATTGAATTTTTGATATATCGTAATTTTCGATATGATACGATATCGTATCGTAAGTTTTCGATACGATAACGATATGAATTTCCTTATATCGCGATATATCGTTTTATATCGAAAATACGATATATATCGAAAATTTTCGATATATCGATATTTTATTTTCGATATATATCAAAATTTTCGATATATATCGAAATTTAACGATATATCGAATTTCGGTACGATAACGATATGAAACTTTTTTATATCGAAAGTTCGATATATCGAAATTCGGTATATCGAAACTTTCAATATGATAACGATATGAAATTCTTTCATATCGATATTTTCAATACGATACACGATATAACGTTTTCGATACGATATATCGTATCCACCCACCCCTAGTTAAATGTATATGGCAAAATTTTCTTCTTTTGAAAAATATAGATGACCAATTTTGGAATTTAGTCTTAAATTTATAATAGTCAACTTAATTAGCTTAATTTTGGAGTGTAATTTTTTATCCTTGAATTTCACTTTTATCACTTAATAGTTTATTGTTAAAGTTATAGAAATAAAATGTAAGAATTCAAAAATCTCATCCAATGTTACGAAATACTGTATATTTTTCAACTTCATTTTTGTAGATAAATTCTAGATTTAATAATGATAACACTCTAAAGTCTAACCACACCACATCTCTTGATTCTCCACGACTCGAGCCCGACACACCAACTACAGCCCAATCAAGGACGCAACACTCCACTTCCAAATTTTTAAGATTACGTTTAGATAAGATTTACCTTTCTCTTACGTATATCTCTTTTGCTTTTCGTAATGTTTTTCCTCTCTAATTAGGTATTCTTTCATTAATAATTTCTTTCATGAGTAGAATTTATAAGAGCTTCCAAAAGTTAGGCCCTATAAAAATATACAGTCCACTCTTGATATGTTTTGATCATATATTGCTTGAATTCATCTTGATGTTTATTTTGATATTTTGATATTTTGACCATTCCATTGAGAATGTGTTGAAAAGAGACTTGAGATAGATCTGAAATACAAAGTGCTAATGTTGGAGTTGAAATGGAAGACAAAAAAGGCCTACCCATCGCAACTATTGAACACATCGACCCGTTCGGATTTCTCTAGATTAATTGACACAATGACCCAACACTAGCATGCATTTTTTTTTTTGTTTTTTCAGGTGCTTGATGTGCTTGGTTTTTTCTTGAGTTTTGAGGGTAGATTTTGCTCATATTTGACCAAAAAATGACATGAATACAGATTACATCTTCTTGTACTCTACCATATTGGCCTTTTGACCATTTTATGTGAGATACGTAAGAAAAGAATTTAAATAGATGAAAAAGGGATTAGAAAGTAGACCCCGGAACGTTTCTGCCCAACTGGAGGTCCCAATGACTTACTGGGTGCACACCCAACTACTCGTTGAAATTTGTAACGACTCTATTTGAGCCCTAGGCATAAAAGGCCTAGGCACATTTTTCAAGACATTCTCCATCCTCCATATTGTCAGAATTTCATCCAAGAGCTAGATGAAGGCCATTGTGAAGACATTGATCATCAAGACGAGGGATTATCGCCATACATTTCATCTATGGGATATTAGTATCTCTTATGTTTCCATTGATTATATATGTGATATTATCCCAAACATGAGTTGCTAAACACTTCGGTAGAGTTTGGTTGGAGACAACATTGAAGAACACATGTTTTATTAATTGATTTGAACATTTTACTTAGCTCTTGTGAAGGGCTTGGGTTATAGGAACTAAAGGAGTTAGATTCGAGGTATTGGAGTTAGACATCGATATTATTTTTAACGACAATCACCATACATATAATTAGTTTCTATCACTTATCCTTGAATTATTTTGTCATGTTAGCCACCTCTTTTGCACACTTCTATTGTCATGTCGCATCTGCTTTCGGCGACGCTGATATCACACTGTATCTCATAACCAGTATCGATTTTTAGGCCTTACATCATAACATTCTGACTCCGTCATTGAACCAATACCTCCTCAACTTAGAATTTATTAAAACTAAAATGTCCAAGAAACTCTCTAAAATTTGAACCTTATATCTTAATTTCTATGTAAGACCTTGATTCACATTTCTCAAAGGGTTTGTTATCTATTTCAATTTGACCTTACGAATCAATATTAATTGCAACATGATGTGATATAAATGTTTGGCTTAATTATTTTTATAGAAAGAAGTGATGAATTGTACGTAAAGTGTACATACGAATGTATCTGAATTTGACATGCGATGAACCTAACCTGGAATCATGAGTATATACATTGTTTATGGCATACAAATGCACCGATTACCTCAACTAATTCAAACAACTCATTGTTACAATCTTAGTCCTATCACATGAAAATATAATAAATTATGTAAAGAAAGTTAAAAGAGTGGATTAAAAAAATCTTTGGACAATATAGTTTGCACATTTCTTTACATAATGAAAAAATATGAGTATCATAAAAAGTCTTTGAAGAACATTTGAGATACTTTTGTATCAATTACAATTTTTTGGCTTTTTTCCCCCTTTTTAGTTATGAAAGATATTTTAGTATTTATATTTCTATTTTACTTCTTCTCTTTATTTTTCCATTTTGCTTCTCTTTTTTATTACTAGTATTTATTTAGGCTCTTCTTCATTTCTCTCATTACTCATTTATATATTCTCAATTTAGTTTAACATAAATATTCAATGCACATCATGAAATTAAACATATTTTTGTTTTAAAAATAAATATAAAATAATAGATGATAATTGAAATTTTCTAAGTTTTTTAATAGGAATATGTTTCTGGACAAAATTGAAACCGATTTGCTTAAATAAATATTACTACTATTACTATACGAGGAGAAAACATTCCAAGATACATCATAAGAAAACTATCTAAGAATAATGTGATTATAACTAACGAAAAATTATATTTTTATGTACTATCTTGTCAAAAAGCTCATGGACAGATTATATATAGTGTCATATTTTTTGTTTTAGTTTATAAATATGAAAATTTTCTATTTTTAAGAAATGGATCAAGATTTTTTTTTTTTTTTTTGGTTTCATATTATCCGGAAACCATTTTTATAATTCATTTAAAGTTATTTTTTTAAAAAGAGGGAACATCTTTTTAAGTGATAATATTGAAGGTCAAATTATATTTTAAAAATTCATCAAAATATATAGTAAAGATATTTATAAAAAATATCAGTATAGGATAAGTTTATTAAAAATATTTGCCCTTTAAGGTATCAAGGGTATTTTTGTCCAAAAAAACTTGGAAATAGTTAAAAAGTACTCCAAATGATATTAACCCATAGTTAATGAACTTGAAATGATATTTTCAAAGTTCACGAATCTAAAATGATACTTTGGTATAGTTTATGGACCAAAAAAGATGTTCTCTCTTTTAAAAATAAAATGAACACAAGCCAGCTGTTACAGGCAAATCAGGTTCATCGACTTGCAACTTCCCATGCAACCCCAACCGTTCAATTAAAGCAAGGAGCACACCTTCTTATATAAATAATTATACTACTACTACTACTACTTAACACTTTTCCCAATTTAAAAGGTCATGTTATTTCACATACACACAACACAACACAACACAACACAACAATGGTGGAACTACTTTCCCTGATACTCTGCTGTGACAGAGGGGCAGCCAGGGCTACCAAAAAATGTAAGTTGCATGCTTCTATCAAAATGAACGGCCGTCATTTGAACAAATAAAATAATATTTAATATTTAATCAAATACAATCGAGAAACTGTTTTAATAGTATTAGGTACCTACTTCAGCACATGCATTCATGAACTGAATCTCACAGCGCCGCCACTTCGACAACATGAGCTCTTTAGGAAATGGAGTACCACTTTAACAACCTAGACAGCATAATTTGAGACACTTTGACGGATTTTAAGAAATTTAATGGAAAGTGAGTTGAAAAGTTGGTGGGACGTGGGTACTACTTTTAAAGTATTAGTTCTATAAGTATGGATGAGTTAGTGAAATATGGGGTCCACTACAAAAAATGGTAAAAGTGAAGTGAGACAAATTATGTGGGACGGCCCGAAATGAAATATTGGGTCGAATTATCTGGGACGGGGGGAGTAATTAGCATGTTTGTTAGGGTAGATAACTCTTTTAAGTCTCTAGATGAGTTACTTAGCCCGACAAACATGCGCTCAGTTGTATAATTGATTATCATATTTCTCCTTCTATAAATGTGTGCAACAATAACTTCGTTTTATAATCACATTTTAAATGGTAAATTTAAAACCGCGTTATACTGAACTTGAATCCAAGACCTTTGTCTCAGCCATTAACTATTCTACCATTCAATTGAGTTTCATATTGATGTTCACGTGACGTTTGCCGTTTCATGCAATATATTTTTCAGTGTGTCATTTGTCATTTATCACACATGAGATTTACATTCCATCTAATTAATTTTTTTTTAATTCTAAACTCGGAATAAACCTCCTCCGTAGGTTCATGGTAATTAAGAGTTTTTTTTTTTTATGCATATGATAATTAAGAGTTAACTAACTTAATTGAAACCTCATTCACGCATATAAATTCACATACATATATGTGACCAAGGAGGTGTTGCCAGAGATTCTCTGCCATGTTTCTATGGAGAACAGAGAAAGGTTAAAAATAAAAATAAAAATAAAATTTAAAATGAAGGGCCATCCATGGTTTGAGAAAAGTGGGTAGGACAAACCAAACTAAACAAATTGTATTCATGCAATAGATCACATGTGTATGTCTGCTACAGATTTGCACATGAGATGAGCTCCATACAGCCGCCAATCGAAAATATTGCAACCTTTTTACTTCATATTTGTTGGCATCCATACACATTTGTTCAACTACATATTGTCTTTTGCAGTACTTGAAGATTCTTGTTTTTAGTATTGGCATTTGATCCTCACGTGACTAGCTAGTTCTACTTTTATTTTAAAATATACTACTATGAAATTAGTAGGATGGTCATACTCATGCGCTAGTTGTAGTTTGTAACGTAAAAATGGTGAATATTAATTGTGATAAACCGAATGCTTTTGTATTTTTGAAGTTAGAATGAAATTTACGGTGGGAACGTGAAAACATTAGCACTTAACGTATAAATCAAATGTATTTACACTGAAAATATTTGTACCAAAGAATATTCATACACCGTAGAAATTCACAATCCTAGGACTAAAAATGGTTCTCACATTCTGACATTACGAAGGAGTTTTCAATTGAACATCTTTGATGTGAACACCGATGTTCGACATCGAGTGCAACGACATATTTGGAGGACGGTTTGTTGGGCGATGTTATTTTTAGAATACCATAGCAATATAATTGCAAGGTCACATTGTGAATTAACCTCTTTGTAGAAGTATGTTCATAATTTGGTGTTCGCTAAGAATGGAGCTGGAGCTATGTAGATGATTTTCTATTGTGAAATTTGCCATTAGATTTGTCATTATTTTTTTGGTGGATGTTTTTTGGTTCAATTGAAGATTATCTATTCAAACACTTCTTCGAATTCCTTTGTCTTCCATATTTTCTATGCTTGTTTCCACTTTATGTTGGGTTATCTTTTATGTTAAAGCTTTATTGTTGCTTACGAGAACAAGTCTTGGATAAATTGTACTCCCTCCGTTCCCTCATAGTTGAGGCGGAATTTTTCGGCACGGAGTTTAAGAAATGAATGTTGAGTGTGTTAAATAAATAGATAAAAAGTAAGAAAGAGAAAAAAGGTAGAGAGAATAAAGTAAAAAGTGAATAAAGTAGAGAGAATAAAGTAAGAGAGAGTAAAGTAAGAGAGAATAAAAAGTTACTATATATGGAAATGACTCAACTATGAGGGAACTTCCCGAAATGGAAAAATGACTCAACTATGAAGGAACGGAGGGAGTATCAGTCTCTCTCTATATACATTATAGGAGGGACTTGGATCCCCTGTTGGGGAGGAATCACAGTAGGGGTGTTGTGCATTCCCATAATTTCTTTTTTTTTAAAATTATATTTTAATATTGTATTTTATAAATAAATTATTAGGGTCGGAATGCACAACACCTTCTATGATTTCTCCACAGCGAGGATCCAAATTATCCAATTCCATATAGGAGTGGGATCATATTGCTCATAAGTCATATTTATGGGACATTAATATCCCTCACATTTTTCATTGTGACAGTCTTATGTCTCGCATGTATCAATGTATGGCTAAGATTAAGACGTGTATAGTAGGTAAATACATTGCTACATGTGAGATGCATGGAAAAACAAAACATTGCAGACGCATTGATGAAAAATATGAGGGTATTATCATCCCTAAAGAATTTGATGTTTTAAGGTAGGTAACGACAATGAAGACATAGAGGGAGAGGGTTTGAAAGAGATATGGTGAAGGCGATTATTTTAGCCATCAGAGTCCGACGATACTACAATCACTCAAGGAGCTAACTATTCAAGCGATTATTGCCATAAAACAAGAAAGAAAAAAGAATGATTTGAATGTTAGGAACTTATATGCAATTTCACAAATGTAAGATCATTATTTTTACATCGATCATATGCAAAACAACATACGTTTAGAGAGTAAATCTAACTTTTCAAAATAATTAAAAACTTAAAAAAAAAAAAAAAAAGAAATTCGAGAGAAAACTCTCAAAGTTAGGAACATCAATCATGATTAAGCCTTTTAAAATCTCTAACATTTTACGGTTGGAAAGAGGAAAACTAGACCATAACATGAAACAAAACTAAAAAATGGATCCTCTTAAATCAGTAGACAAAATAAATTTTCATTTAAGAAGAACCTTCAGTCCATGGCAGAGCCGCATTGAAAAAGGCACAACTATACCTCTAAAATAAATATTACTCCACTATAATATATTTAAATATACATACAAATAATTCATAATAATGCTAAAATCTTTATTTTCTTTACTTATTAAATCTTATGCAATTTTATACTCCATCGGTCCTATAAAAATAAGAACACTGTCCCTTTATCTCCGTCCCATAAAAATAATACATTTTCATTTATGGAATGTTCTCCTCAACTCAATATCCATATATATTAATTCATTTACAACTTATCTCACTATCAGTATGAAATCATACGTAAGAATAAAATGGTTTGAACTTTTGTCCAAAACGAATAATATCATACTAATATAGAGTTCGAGTGTGCATCACCGAACCCAACAATACTGACAGTAGGATGAATCTTTACAAACGTGATTTTGATATGCTAAACTCAGGAATTACATCATATGGGAAGGCTGGCTTCAACATCATCATGTGCTAACATATGGTTGAGAATTAATTATGATATCATCAGCATCGCAAAGTGACAAAGACTGTACTAATGAACTACACTAATTAATTATATTTTAAGAATTAACAACTATATAGCACAATCATAACTAAACAACTACCCAAAAGCAGCCATTAAAAACCAACTATAACAATATAGAATTGAGTGAACGTACATGGCCTTCAGTGAGAATTGTAATGAAACAAGTTTGACTTACTTAATTCTATAAAAGACAGCTAGAAAACAGAAATGTATAATTAAATTAAATTAAGAGCATATTCTTCAAAGAATCCCACTAGCTTAGAGATTCCTAAGATTCGCCTATTTAATAAGCGGTTAATATTTCATAATTCTAGTCAAACAGTCAAACATCCTGATATTTTTAATTTTATTTTTGTGAGCATCTTAGATAGTTTACTATGTTGTATTTTGTACTTTAGTTGTCATTAAAAGAATGTTTGTTCATGCTTACCATTCACCAATTGTCTTAGCGAGGACTATTGGTATATACTTTTGTTTGAATGCATATATAATTCAAGTGATAAGCTATTATAATTAATCTCTTTAACATTAATATTGTTGTGGTCCCTATTGGCTTCTCATGAATTTTATTAATCTCGATTAGTATGTTTTGGTAGGTATCAAGGAGGATGTTTAAGTGACCTTTCTCAGATGATTTAGTTGGCTCTCTGAAGCCATTATTTTCTATTAATTTATGAGCTAGCTGCACCTTGATGTAGACTCTTTCTTGTTTACTTCATTTTTACAAATGTGTACTCCCTCCGTCGTTCTAAGGAAGATGATTCATTCCTTGAATAGCACGTATTTTTATATAATTATATTTTATGTATTAAGTGGCGAGAATAAAATAAGAAATAATAAAAATATTTCTATTTTTAGTAATAAATCATTTTAGTTGAGACAAATTAAAAAGAAAAGTGGATCATTTTCGGTGGGATGAAGGAAGTATATAATAGTGACCAATCCTGGAATGACTGGAAAGTAATTGCAAAATAATAAAAGGATAATTGATATAGAATATAAGTAATACTACATTCGTCCAAAAAAATAAACAAAGTAGTAAATGACACCAGTTCTTATACATAATTGGTAAAGTAAGAGAGATGGATCAATGCTAAATGTGGTGAAAGTAGTGTTAGTGGATTGTGGGATCCGCATTTAGAATGATGTGTAAAATTAGTATTGGTTTAAAACTTTCTATATTTAGAATTAGTCTAATTTAGGTGGACAGCCCAAAATGTAAACTTATCTATTTTTTCTTGGATAGAGTGAATAGTACTTTCTCAGTCCGTTAAAAATATTTTTTTTTTTATTTTGGATCGTCCACATTCTTTTTATCTTTCTTTCAATTTTTCAACTTCGTTTCTTCTTGCAGATATTTTATGTGTTGTTAATACTCATTGTCCCACTTCACTACCCAAACAGTAACTCATCAAAATCCAACCTGCCAACATATAATAAGGCCGGCCTGCTTGTATTAAATACTATTTAACTTCATTAATATAATTCCATTTCTATAAAAATCAGAGCCCACAGAGTGCACAAAAGAAGATCTTTTTATTTTATTAGTTCAGTCACTAACAAGCACTTTTGTAAAGATAGTATCTAGGAGATGTGACATTAATCTCACATGTATTTTAAAAGCTACTTTATTCAACTCCTTGGTGTTAATAACAGGGTTGCAAGTATATTCAATTACAGTAGAAAAAAAAATAGTCATTATATATATGTAGAATTAGATCATTTAGACAAATTTTCCTATTTGGAGCTGCACTTCAATGCATTTGGAGTATTAATCACAGTTATTTTTATTGTAATTAGTAAAGTTTTAATAAAAATTTAAAATATTAATTAAAATTGCTGAACATTAAATGAATTTAACTAGGGTGGATAGTGGATACCCTACATGCATGATCCACACAACATTGGGACTCTTAAGACACACTCCTGTATACGTCCAAATTAAATCTGTATTATTAATAATAAATTGAATTTAGGATTTGATTCATTCTACGAGAGATTGATGAACACTAACCAAGTGACTAAAATAGAGGCACCATAGATTTAGAAGCACATAATTTTTATGCCATATTTTAATATTGTGTTGAGAAAAAATAAAGTCCAACTAATTCTGGTATCGAAAAAAGGAATCTCTTTAATATACAAAAGAATATCCTTATAAAACGTTTTCTTGTTTCCTATTCAGTGTAGATTTAAGCAAAGGACTTAAATATAGTTTAACACAGTTAATAAACACCAACATTCAACTATATCTATATGTATTATGTATGGTTAAAAATTAAAACCATCAAAATTATTCACTGAAATGCATGAAGTTGCATTAAACAAAAACTGACACTCCTTGTATAGCTAGACAAATTTAAATTACACCCTAAAACAATTACATTATCTTATACTATAAATTTTTATCCAAATACAGGAAAATACATTAACCTTGCAGTGGAAAGAGCCATGCATAAATCTATACTTGAAACATTAATTTACATGTTGACAATATCACACATGATCATGAATGCATATGAATTCTTCCTTAAGTATAATTCTTTTAGTTAATTTCCAATAGAATGGCCAACTCCGGGACTGTGACCCGGTGAGGTGGGCTGAAATCCATCCGGTTTCCCAGCCTCCACTTCTTCCATGCTATGATCTTTCGTTCCAAATGAATGCCCAACCCCAGGGCTGTTTCCCGGGGTTGTTGGCTGAAAAGTCTCGGTATGAGAAAGAGTTGATGCCACCGGAGGCCTCACTTGATGCTTTCCGGCACCTTTGTTTTCGCCCTCGTTGGCTTCTTTGAGTTGCCTTCCCTGTGTAGACTGCATTTGTAAGCAAACTAAAATTGCAAAAGCGAAAATAAAAAGGAGTTTTTGCTGAATGTTGGCCATCTAAGCTAGTGAAAATAATATTAATTGTTTGATATATTTGAAGAGAAGGAGATAGTTGTTGTTTTGCTTGAATGAGAATGTTTGTTGATCATAGTCTAGTATTTATAACCCTAGAGAATTGTTGGTTGATATATCTAAACCATTGATATTGGTAATCATGGAAATCTTCAAATGTTATGCTATTATGGATGGTTGATATTCCTTCACCTTTTTCTTGAGGTTTTCCTCTTCAATCAAATAAGTATGCCATTTGTTTAATTAATTCCCTTTCATTATATCTCCATCAGTCCTTTTCAAGTCTTCCATTTAGTAGGGAGGATTTAAAATTGAAAAGCTGTACATGCAGAAAATCAATATGTGACCCCCACGTGCACTAAATTTTTTTTTTTTTTAAAAAAACAATAGAAAATTTAAAAGTAGCATAAATATTTTGTTTGACTGGTAGCAAAAATAATAAATTAAATAGAAGATGAATGTTAACCGTTGACCAAACTTGGCCCTTGGTTGTGCTCAAATGTTGCTTTCAATTATATTTGAACAAATGAGATTAAATTAGAAGGTTTAGGTTTTTTGCAATTATAATAAAAGAAATGCGGCTGAGAACAGGCCCACTTAGGCATGCATATATATGTACTTGTTTATGTGAATGGTTTATGTGAAAGCTTTCGGTGTAGACAAATTGAAGTGAAAACACATCTGTCTTGTGGTTTAAGCTTAATTAGGTTTATTTTTATGGCATGCTTAAGCTTTTTTGATAATCATGCAGATTCCAATAGATCACCAACCGTTTATCATAATTTTAAAATATGGTAGCCGGTTGAAGATAACCATTAAAAATTTTGGTCAAGTTTATGTTGCTCTGGTCTTCAACTTTTAAGGATCCTCTTTTGTGTCTTGCATTTATATAATTTCCGGTGTACTTAGAGACTTTAACAAAAAATATTAGGGATCATTTGGTTGGCTATGATTATTAAGATTTAAATGTATGTATTATAGTATATTTAGCAAAACGCAAATTGGTCAAAAATAACATGTATGTGCTCCACCAGTTAAGTGATTTGTATTTTTTTTAGAATTTTTCTATATAACTGAGTCATATTTTTATTTTCTGCTAAAAATCAATGTTTTTATCTGTTATAATTTATTATCTTTATTATTTTATTCTCTTCCCTATTTTTTTTTATCTCTACTTAATTAATTAAATATCATTTTCTTAAATTATGTGCCGAATTTTGGTGACCAGGACCCTATTTTATTCTCTTCTTACCTCTTTATTTTAATCTTTCTCCTATTTTATTTTCTCTCCACTTAACTTCATAAGTATCATTTACTTAATCTCATTTCGGAAAAAGTTGATCACTTAAAGTTAGGGCTGGCAATTTTTGGCACGACACGATAACACGACACGAACCCGCGCGAAATTAATGGGTATGTGTCAAAGCTTATTGGGTTCGTGTCCTTATCGTGTCGACACGAAAACTTCGTGTCGTGTTCGTGTCGTGGCGTTTCGTGTTCGTGTTACACGTTAAGAAATAATATTAATATATTATAATATTATTATTATTTTAATTATCTTAAAATTTTAAAATTTTAAAATTAAAAATAAAAATTTAATATTAAAAATAATATTTGTATATTATAATATTATTATTATAGTATCGTGTCGTGTCATATATATGTCGTTATCGTGTCATGTCATATATGTGTTGTTATCGTGTCGTGTTGACCCGAAGTGGTTCGTGTCGTTAATGGGTTCGTGTCTGAGGGTAGCGGGTCGTGTTCGTGTTCGTGTCTGAGGGTAGCGGGTCGTGTTCGTGTTTGGAGTTTTCTTAATGGGTCGTGTTTGTGTTTGTTGTTATCGTGTCGTGTCGTGATCGTGTCGCAACACGCACGATTTGCCACCCCTACTTAAGAGCATCCGCAATGGTCGGCTAGCGACCGGCTAGCCGAACCATTGCAATCGGCGAAGGAAAATCGGCGAGCGGATCGGCGTGGGCTGGCCGATCGCTCGTCGCGTAGCCGATCGGCTAGCCGCCATTGTGGCGGCCCGATCGGCCAGCGCTATTTTTTAAATTTTTTTTAATTCTTTTTTTAATTCTTTTTTAAATTCTTTTTTAATTCTTTTTTTTAATTTTTTTAATTCTTTTTTTTATTTTTGAAAAACTATATAAACGCGATTTTCTCTATCTCTAAATTTATGTACAAGAGCAACATCTAGCGATGGACAACAACAACTAGCCCAATACAAAATTAGGACCTAAAACAAAAACATGTCATATCGTCGGGCCGGGGGCGTCGCCCCCCTTGACCCCCTGACTATAACGGATTTAAGGCATACTAACATTTTTTTATATATTTTTTAAATAAATTAGTGAGGAGTAGAGTGGGGCGGTGGCTCGTGTGTGGAAGCCCGGATTTTTTTTTATTATGCAATTTTTTTTATTTTTAGTTAATGTACTATTTTTTTTAAAATAAAAGTAATGAATTTTTCCGTATATGTCTCGTAAATTTAATTCGGTAATTTAATCGTGATTTTAATTCCGTAAATGTAGTATATTTTGAATTATTTTTATTACGGCTGGCCTATGGCTGGCCTAAATCTGATGTGGCAGGTGGATTTTTTAGTGTTGCTGACGTGGCAGGGGAGAGAATGGCTAGCCTATTGCTGGCCTATGTACCATTGCGGATGCTCTAAAGTGAGATAAATGGAGTATGATACAATTAAAAAGCTTCCATCAATAGGTTTCTAAATTACATTTACTATACATCGGAATGCAAGTTGTTGGTCTACGAAATTCACTATGCTCTTTTATTTTTTGACCAAAATAATAAAATTTTTAAAAACAAAATTTAAAAATAGGTTGTGTATTTATAAGCAACTAAACTTACTTTTATCATAGCATATGAAAATTTTCAAAATACCCAGATATAGTCAATTTAATAATATCTAAAAAAAACTAATACTATAAAATTAAGAAACTACCCTTAAAAATTTTCAAAGTTACGTTATTGCTACACCATCGTGGCTCCGTCAATTATCATATATTTAATCTTTTAATATATCCAGCTAAAAAATGGATTGGAAATATTTATTTAATAGGAAGTAGATTTAACCAAATACACATATGTTAGTCGAAAGGCATCCTGATACTAAACTCATATTGCGCACCAAAACAAGCTCCTAGGGCCCTAAAGGCCTAAACTACATGGTTACGTGTGGTTTAGAGTTTAGCATCAACAAAGCTACAATTCGACCTCTTCCATACATAATATAGTAATTTTTGAAGATATATTTTCCCATGTCTACTTTGTAAATACAAATTGTATGATTCCATTCTTCATAGCTGAGGATCACGTTCTTATTTGTTTCAAAGCAAGTCTAAGTCGATGATACATGAAAATGCTTGTCGATGCCCTATCTGCCTTAATGACTGGTTGTGGCAGTACTCACTCCGTCCACAATCAAGATTCCTGTTGAGTTCGGCACACTTTTTAATAATTACGTACTATAAAAGAAAGTTAAATGTGAAACTTACTTAATTACCATTTATAGTGAACATGAATTGGGACTCTTAATCTCGGATTGACTAAAATGACAAATCAGACTCTAATTGCGGATGGAGTGAGTAATACTTTTCTTTGGGGTTTTGGCCTGCTGCCGAATTTCTCAAATCAAAATGGAAAATGGAAATCAATAAGTTACAATACTAAACTGATACGCAAACGCGTTGATGAAAAATGAACCCATTTTGTGAAATTGATGGCTTAGGTTAGATGCAATAGTTATATTCATAATAGTATCAGACTTTTTGGTATTTTGTTCATTTTTTCCTACGTTTCAATGTAGCATTTGACCCTACAAGACTTTTTCGGTGGCTCTCTTTTTGCTTGTTTATTTTGATAAGCATATATAGTTTTCACTAGTGGCGTTTGGCTGCCTTCTATAGCATGGACCACTACGCTCTTTCCTTTGAGTGTTTAATTTGTTAATGCAACATCTCTTTTCCTATGCCTTCTTTTTCAATTATATCCTTAATTTTTTTTTTTTTTTTTGCGTTTTATATTTTAGTTAGAGTTTAAATGAGTGCTCGTTTGTAAGGAAATGGAAGAGACTTTTAAATCGGTTCCATTTCCTTACAAAATAGGCACTCATGTCCACTCTAATTTTTTATTGATAAATGAGCTATCGTATTGGATTCAAACCCCAGACCATTGGTATCGGACATTAATCTAACCATCTCTCTCTTACCATACACGTTTTTATTCATACCAATTGAATTTTTTCAAAAAATTGTAGGAGTATGTATGATGATAATTGATAACTAAGACGGCAGTGGCGGATCCAGTATCCGGAAATGGAGGGAGCGAAATATTTAGTATTAGTTTGATTTAGTGCCGGCGTGGCTATTTTTGTCATTGTTCGGTCCGACGCTGGAGGCAAACGGAGGGGGTGGACATGGAAATTTTGCGTCCCAATAAAGGGAGATTAGTGGCACGGAGGGGGTGACTAAGAGATCATTATAAGTGTTTTTCTTTTCTTCCAAAATGTATAGGGGAAAAAGAATGCGTTTAGACCGAAATAACTAAACACAGTAAAACTGTGCAGACACACAAAAAAAATGTAGAAAGCCACCAAAGGCGCTTTTCCTAATTTATAGTGGGTTTTTTCCTATTTAGTATCCAAAAAAGTCAAGGGAAGGAAATGATAGTTATGAAGTGCAATACATGAACCCTCCATTTTCTTTGACTCTTAGATTGAAAATAGATATTCTTGAAAAAGGGAAAAAGATAGTTGGTTCCATGAGTTTGGGAAGCCGTGTGAGGCTGCCCCACTCACTTGGAATCTCAAATTAACAACCATTATTATTATAATTTTTAATAACAAGCAGAGAATAAAGACCATTTGATTCTCACACTGTGCTAGGCTGTAGTGCGTTATCATGTTTAGTTTATCATTATTATTTTACTACTGTTTTTATAGTATATCATGTTAAATACCAATTGTTTGTCCCTTGATAGTGACCCCGGCGGCAGAGGATCTTCCCATTCCTTTTGAATCTAATGACCTTTCGTTGTAGTTTTATTGTGCTCATTGTTTTCCCTTTTATTATACCTTAACAACGAATATATTAATGAATATAGATGTAAAATCAATTCATATGATTCTATCACAACTTTTTTTATTACAATGTTTGATGTAAATATCTTGGACTTGTTCTGTCTTGACTGCGAGCCTTTTTATTTACAAAAAATCTACTCCATAAAACAGTGCATAGTTGTATAGATATTAATTTTGCAATGATACATTTTCTCCAATATTGTTAATTAGGACTTTTGCTATTTTGTTGTGAAACTGAATAGTATCATTCAAACATTAAAATTAATAAATGAGATAATGATATAATTTGAGCAAGTTAAATGAAATTTTATATGTTTATTTATTTTTGAATCAATAAATACCATTACAAAATTGCGTGATGGAGGACTTTTACATGAGACCGAAACCCTAAACCCTAAAATCTTACAATATGTTTGTTTCGAATCACAAAGAGGAAACGTTCGTATAGGATTAATGACATAGTTGCATCAAAGCAATATTTTTTACTTCCGTTTCTTTAGGTACTAGTATATTATAGTACATGGTTCATGTGAGGTTAAAATTTGTAACTTTGAAATCTTTTACTATGTTTCACTTCAGGTGATTTCATATGCGCCGAAATTATCTCATTGGAAAGCAAGTTAGGTTGTGAGTAAATTTGGAATTAGAAAAAAGACGAAGCAAGAGTATAATTAAAAAAATAACAAGAAAAATTAGAGAAACAAACCTTAAAAATAATATGCTTACAGTTACATGAAAATGATGAACAAAGTACGTGAAGAGATAGTAATACATCATACTACATCACATGCATGAGATAATTAGGAAACACGATTTGATCAGAGAGAATGTCCGATTCCGGGGCTGTGGCCAGGTGATGTTGGTCGGAAATCTTCGGCATGGCCAGCAGTCGGTGGCGGTGCTACAGTAGTTGGTGGCGGTGGCGGAGAAAATGCAGCTTTATTACCACATGCCATTGCACTCAAACACTTGTTATGACCATTTTTGGTCTTATTCTTCAATTTTCTGCAATGAGTAGATTGGATTTCGTGGGAGAGAATAATGGCGATGAGAAATAATGCAAGAATTAGTTTGTTTTGGGCCATATTGCTAAGAATTAGGGTTGTAGAAAGGTGCAAGGGTGCTTCAAACCCCTATCTCTTGGGGGTATTTATAGATCCTCATGCAGCCATGCTGTCTCACTTAGTACAATATTTTTTTATAATTACATATGCTTTATTTTGTTTAGTCATTAGCTAGGGTTTACTCCCTGGTATATGGTTATTTTTATTTAATTATTTCACTATGATTGTTAGAGGTCGATACATCCAAAGTTGGTAGGGTGTATAATTTTCTTTTATGCTTCAATTTTTTGGAATAAAGGTTGAATATGATTTATGATATATTACTCTCTTCGTTTAATTACAATATGCATCAAACTATAGGTACAGATGTTAAAAAAACGTATAGTTTATAATAACGTAGGAGAACACATTATCACCAACTAAGAGAAGAAATTGATAAAGTAGGATAACATACAATGTAAATAATACTAGTACGTTATATGGTTGTGATTTATGCAAAACTTAATCTTAATACAAAAAAACATAATAAAAACATGGAGGTCATTGTAAGTTAGTTTTTAGGTCATTTTAGAAAGATAGACCTAAAATGATTTAAAAATGACCTCAAATCCGGATTTTATAAAATGACCTAAAAATTAACTAATAATGATATACATATAAGATTCATTTTTATTTACCATCAGATTGGCAAAATCTCATGATCGGGACGTGGCCTGTGTTTTGTGTTAAGATCAAAATACAATACTTCGTTATATTGTGATTTGTTATATATTGAATTCCATTTGGTGCGGAAGGCAGTAAGCTTGGAGATTTATATACTCAAATTAAATCCGCAACTAATCCTCTTATGTTTCATTACATTTTAATTGATAAATAATAGAAGTTTAAAGACAACACTACAGTGGATTCGAACCTCAGACCTTTGACATTAACCAAACTACCACTAGGCCAAACTCGCACCCTTATATTTTTTAGTAATTCTGTAGCATGCATGTGTGCGGTAGCCTGTCCAGATTCTTGCATGTTTTTGCAACTTGCAATTGTGTTGTGCTTCCATTTGTTGGCATTTGTACTCTACTTTTTAGGTCTGCTTTAACTTAATTTTGCCAAATACTTAGGCATACTTTTCCTCAGCCATGTTCAAAAGCTATGGATTCATAAATTGGAATCTTTCTATATTTGTTTCATATTCTTCACATAAATGTAGCATCAATATACCTACACCTCATATATATATCGCCATTATAAAATTCATCATTTTCCCACAAAAAATTAAGTATTCTTCCAAAATATGCTCGAGAATCTTCCAAATTAGACTACAATGTTTCTTTGCTGTATAATACTATCAGAGAATTAAAGAATAAACCTAAAGCCAGAAGTTTTAGGGTTGTGATGAGTTTTCAATTTATACCAAAATAAGCACTAAGTTTGTGCAGTCAAACTTAGAATGCGAATCAATAGGGAAAAAAAAGAGAATAAATAAATAAAATTAGGATTGCAGCTTCACGTTAACTCCAAAGGTTCAAGTTAATGGTGCGGTGGTTGTGCAATTATATTAGTTTTTCTAATTTTATTATTTGTAAACAAAATACTATTATTTCTGACAGGCTGCGATGTTGTTACACATATAAAATATAGGCAGATTAAGGGACAATATGCAATTTGATCCCACCATTTAATGTTTTTGAGCCCACTTACTCTAAATATGTTTGTGTTCTCTCATAATTTCATGCCTATTTGAAGACTTACTTTTTGTAGTAACTCAAAAAATCTTATTTTTGGGACTGGAATTTTTTTCTTTTGCGGCTCTTTCCAGTTGTTCGTCTCTCTTAATATTCTAATATTTTAATTGCATGCGTTATTTTAATATTTAGAAATAAATATTTAATACGCTTGAAACATTAATTATTGGGGTTAATGATCAAATTTGTTTTGATAGGAAAATGATAAATACAAAAATGCATCTCAATACAAAATTCAGACCAAGTCCTCTTTTTTTTTTATTAAGGAAAACGCTCAAGCCAAAATGGCGAGCCGAAAAAGTACATCGAAACTCAACAATCCAGACCAAATCCTGATCATAAGATTTATCAATCTAAATGGTCAATAATGCACCAAAAACACGTAGAGTCATTATTAAGTCGTTTTAGATCATATTATAAAATTCGGTTTTGAGATCTTGTTAAGATCATTTTAGATCATTCTTACTATAATAACCTAAAAATAAACTAACAATGACTCTGCATATTTTGTATTAAAATTGAATTTTACATAAATCAAAACTTTGTTCCTACATACATAAACTTATTATATACTCATCATATTCTCAATATCTTTGAGAATTTATTAGTTTCATCTTAATTTTTTTGAAGCCTAATCAACTATTTATGCAACAACATTTTATCTTGTATAGTAGTAGTATAATTTGTCATGGTATCTTCACCCTAAACATCATGGTTATCATCACCGATCAGTTTCTCACATTTGGATTATTTTCATAATCGTGATTCAAGTTCACATCAAACTGACATTTCTCTCAAACAATCGATAAATAGATACAAATTGAAATTATTAAGATAAACCTAATAGGTATCATAAAATTTATGATATTTGATAAAGTTAAAAAAATTAGAATAAAATTAATATTTTAGTGACACTCAACATCATCAAATAATTACTCAACCTCATCATTCCATTCGACCTATATTTTGGTAAAAAAGTACCCTATTTGCTCGCTTTTATTCGAGGATATTTCATGTATAGTAGCATTGCACAAAGACATTTTTTTGTTGATTCTAAAAAAGAGATTGTTTACGATGTCCAACGAGCTACGAAGAACATGCTGTCAAATCATGTTGAGAAGATCTACTGCAAATAGTGTTTTGTCGATTCTTCCTAGACTACCATAGCATGAATGTGTAATTTGACATGTTGAGTAGAGAATCGAATATACGTATATTCTTATGCAATACCAAACAATTTTACAATTAAACCACAATTGTGACATGTAAAATTCACTTATTAGTTTCGCACAATAAAAAAAAGTTGGTCTAAGAATATTTTTTTAGTCGATTAAAAACATTAATATGTATATCCTAATACACCACTTACATTTTTTTTAAATGTCTGTATGATTAGTGTCCCAACCAAAATTAAGGAAAACAAACAAAGACGTCCTAAAAAAAATTAATGTATTTATAATGAACAACTGTGTCCTCGACTTAAGGTGCTCTTAATTGTGTCCTCGATATTTGGCCATTTAAAAAAAGAATAAAAAAAATTAACGCCTGGTTCTTATATAATAAGTTTGTCCAAATACATTAGCTAGGGTTGTGAACTTGTTACATGTGAACATGCATCTTACCAATTTTCATTGGTTGTATGACATGTAATAACTGGACTATGATAATGAGTTAGTTTATGTGTGATAAAAAAGAACAACTTTATGTATAGTTAGAGATCGAATCTCAACTATTAGATCAAAAATGGAATGATGAGATTAAGAATACATAGGTTATTTTAAAATCGTTTTTAGTTCATAAGATGGGTATAAAGTTGTATGAACTAATTGTGTTATTAACTAAATCAATCTAAAATGACATAATTGGTATTTAAAAATGACTTTTGTGTTTGGTTATTCATGAGTTATGTACTATTAAGATTTGATTTTTTTAACAATTATATAAGAATTTTCCCATTTTGATTTAGGTAGTATAGATACATTACCAATGTACTTGTAAGGCTTACATAATAAATTCGTGGGATGTGATGTGCTCTAATTAGGTTAAGTTTTGTTTGTCAAATGGAATACTTTATTTTGGTAGTACAAACTCAATCACCACCACCCTTAGTGTAGCTGCACATGAATATAAGGTAATAACTCGAGTGCTGTTTGATTTGGTGGGCTCACACTAAGATTTTGCCTCGGGCCATAGTATCAAGAGTGAAGATTTTGTGTGCTACTTACCTTGACTAATTAAATTGAGAAATGCCCTTATTTTCCAAGTATTTCAAAGAAAAGAAGGATAAGAAAATATGAGAATTTTTTATAGTAGATATTTTAGTAATTTAGTACTACATATTTTTTAATTATCACACATTCTTTAGGGAGGAAATATGGAATAATGGAGAGAAATTATCCACGCTGCTCGCGAAATTTGTATATTTATCACCGCACTCGAGAAATTTTATGTATATATTCTACAGATGTTGAGAAAAGAATAAAAGAAGAAGTGAAATACAAGCATTTTTAAGACACAGAGCGGTAAGATAAAGAGAGTTAGGGGAATAGATATGCAATAAATTGGGTTCAGTGTTAGTTAAAATTGGGTTAGGTTAAATTAATTATGGGCTGTATCTAATAAGATATCTGATACCATACGTGAATCGCTATCAAGTCCAATCTATTGAGCCAGATATTGTATTTATGGGCTGAGTTATTTTTCAGTTGAGCCTTACCATAAGTTTTTATTAATCTATTTCATCAAATAGTTGGGCCTTTTACAAACTTATTACTTTGTGTAAAGACTAAGATTAAATTGAGCTATTTAATCAGTATTCAGATTCTAGATTTGAATTGGATCAATTTATAAATTATCAGAATATATATGATTTTATTTATTAGAGTAACTAATTTTTATTTTAAATCATAAAAAAAATTTACTTTCATAAACAATAATTTTTATTCCCAAGAACAATAGCATTTATTTAAAAATAATAATATTTATTCATAAAAATAAAAAAACTTTTATTTATAATAAAGATAACAATAATTTTTGTACATTAGAACTTTACTCTACTTCATAAATAATTTTTATTCACATGAAAAATAACTTTTGCACATTAGAATAATACAAAGTTTTATTCAAAAGAATACTAATTCCATGCGTTAGAGTGATAAATTTTATTCATCAGAATATATTTGTATATACTTAACAATAGGGATGTCAATCAGGCTAACCCGTTCAGGTTCGGGCCAGCCCACTCGGGTCACCGGGCTATTTGAGTGTGGGCCATTCGGGTTATGAATTTTTCGGGTCATAAATTTTCAACCCTAACCCTAACCCATCGGGTTTTGGGCTAATCCATCGGGCTATTCGGGCCTAAAAGCTTTCGAAAATAATCTCTTGTATCAAAATTTTCTTCTATAAAATGATTTTAAATTTTAGATACTCTTTTTCTTTTTATTTTGGAATCATATAAAATCTTCAAATTTTTATAGTTTTCTTCAATAATACTTGAAAAGAAGCCTTTCATCTTGATCAACTACAACATAAATTAAAGCTTGTGTTCGTGTCATTATTATGACATTGTTCGTAACTAATTCTTTATGAAAATAAAAAAGCATATCTTATAAGAATCATTATTAAAATAAAAAATATATTGAGATTTTGATGGGTTAGTTCTTAATTTTGTCTTGATTTGTGATGGTAAGACACGATTCGTAGATGATGAGACGGTGCAATAATGAGTTGAGGTGGAACTTGAAAGCTAATATTGTGGGATCGACTAGAAAAGTGTAGAATGAAAATTGAATAAAACTAATAATTGTAAAGAATGAAGATTGAGGATTCAAAAATATAAAAAAAACTCTTAAAACTTAATATTTTATAATTAAAACTCGCAACTCATCGGGCCGACCCGCAACTCGTTCGGACCAACCCGTTTAACCCGCCAACCCATTCGGGCCAACCCGTTTAGCCCGTTTTGTATTCGGGTAATTAAATTACAACCCTAACCCACTCATTTTACCGGGCTGTTCAGCCCGACCCACGAATTTCAGATTGAATTGACATCCCTACTTAACAATGATTTATTCACAATAAATGTAACTTTTATTCACATGCATAGTATTTTTATTCGATGACGAAGTGTAAAAATATTGTAAGCATCAATCATTTATTCACAATAAATGTAAAGTTCTACGGAATATTACTTTAAATGCTCAAATTAATCATACATACATTAAATTCTACGTACATAGTGCCCTTAAATTTTTAGTTTGACCGAACCGGTCTTATTTGAACGGTTATTATTAATATTGTTTATTTACTAAATTAGCCTTTATTATATTTTAAATCTTAAAAGAAAATTTAAATTTGATATTTATCAAATCTAATTGAATCTCCATATTACGACATCCAAATCCAGTATCGTACAACACGTTGGATCATCTTATTTAATTTAAAAGTTTTATTTAACGTCTTCTTCTTTCATTTACAAGTTTTGTTTCAAAAATTGTACTGTTAATTTTTAGTTTTGATATAGGAATACCAAGTTTATATCTTAATTTTTAATAAAAAGCATTAATTAATAATAGAGTTTCTTTTTGCAGCTCTCTTCTAAAACA